>NC_057794.1:425034691-425051159 GCF_018294505.1 Triticum aestivum | reverse complement strand
CGTGCTCCATCGATCATTCTCTTTCATCATCTAATTAATCGCGTGCTCTCGGTCTCTCTCGGGAGATATATATATATATATATATATATATATATATATATATATATATATATGTGAGTAAAAAGTTGTTCATTTCAAGAATGGGAATATGTGTGTGAATGAGAATATGTGTGTTTGGGATATATATATATATATATGGAGACATTTGGGCTAGTGACATGCCCTCGAGTTGCTTATGTTTTGCCGAAATGTCGATTTATTTCCGTTTCGGTGAATTGCGAGCAAACTCATATGTCCTATTTTTAGGCAAGCTCATGCCAAAATTTTATATATATGACTTTGAAGCATGCATTATTTATTTCATAACCCTTTTGCTTGTTATACCATGCAGTCGGTCATGAAGGTGAGTGGATGGAAGGTGGAGCAGTACATGCAATCCACGGTGATGGACATGTATGCAAAAAATCGGACTACGATTAGATGTCCGTGTGCAAGATGCAAGGAAGGAGTCCTTTTGGACCCTTTTGATCGTGGCACTTTGAAGGCGCACCTGCTAATGAATGGTTTCATGGATGGCTATACTCAGTGGATAAGTGAAGATGATGATGATGAGGACGTCCACATGGCAGGGAATAACGACATGAGGCTAGACGAAGAGATGACCGATCGACAGGAAGACGATGGCGCCAGACTTGTCGGCGGGGAAGAGTCCGGAAATGATGATGGCGGCGGAGAAGATTCCGTACACGGAGAAGAAGAGTCTGGACATGGCGGAGAAGAGGCGGCAGTCACGCCGCAGTCTTAGACGCTACTAAGTGCAGTCGTGCAGGACCCTCATGTTCGAGACCTCCTTCGCAAGAGTACGACTAGCGAGAGAGCTACCTCTAGAGAGGAGGCCAAGCCGGCACAACTTGAAGTAGACTCGAGTACTCCATTGTATGACGGTTGCGATACTGAGGTGACCCGCTTGAGTTTCACGCTCGAACTTGAAGCCTCGATGAGCATTTGAAGTTTCTACATAATAAAGTTCTTCCCACGGGGAACCTGTGTCCTACTAGTGTCGAGGAGGCCAAGAAAATCGTTTGCCCTTTTGATTTTCCGCACATTAGGTACCACGCATGCATCAACGATTGCATCATTTATCGAGGGGAGCACACGGGAAAAACTAGTTGTCCAGTGTGCAATGCTTCTCGATACAATAAGGCCGGAAAGAAAGCTCCTCAGAAAGTTGGATAGTACTTTCCGATCCCTCCCCGTATGCCGTGGTATTTCATAGATCCTAAGGAAGCAAAGCTCATGTGCTGGCATGCGGAGAGGAAGAAGCCCGACGATGAAGGTGATCCGAGGCTGAGACACCTCATAGATGGTAGCCAGTGGAGAGCATTCAACGCCGTATATGGATTTGCTACAGAAGATCCAAGGAACATCGTGCTTGGTGCGAGTACCGATGGCATGAACCCGTTTGGAAACCAGAACACCAACCACAGCACATGGCTCATGTTTGTATGGATGTACAACCTCCCCCCATGGAAGTGCATGAAGACAAAGTACATACACATGAGCATGCTGATTCGAGGGCCGAAACAACTAGGAAATAGTAGTAGCCTATATATGGGGCTTCTGCAAGAGGAGCTAGACACATTATGTAAAACACCGGCATGGACATGGGACGCCAGCAAAGCAGAATATTTCCATGTGAGAGCCGCGCTGATGACGACAATGCACAACCATCTCGGTTACGGGTACACCTCAGGCCAGGTGTGCCAAGGATACCGCGGATGCACGAGGTGCATGGATGATACAACGTCTTAGCATCTTACGTCAACGAAAGATGGTGAGTCCAGGAAAATCGTGTACATGGCGCATCGTAGATGGCTCGAGAAGGATCACCCATGGAGAAAGCATGGAGATATATTCAATGGGTTGGCTGAGCTTCGAGTACCTCCACGTAAGAGGAGCAGCACCGAAATCGACGAGCTGTTGAGAAACTAGGAACAATGCCCTGCGCCGGGAAAGATCAAAAAGGCACCGGAGCCGCTGCTGAAGGTATGGAAAACGAGGGCTGTTTTCTGGGACTTGGAGTACTGGAACAATCATGACACACCTCATTGCCTTGATCCAATGCATATCACGAAGAATGTCCTCGAGAGCTTCCTTGGCACACTGATGAACATGCCGGAGAAGACCAAGGATGGGCCGAAGGCAAGGAAAGACTTGGAAGATTTGATGATCAGGAAAGATGTCCACCATAAAAAGTTGATGGAGGAGACGGAGACGGAGACGGAGGAGGGGGAAAGGGGAAGAAAATTCAACAAGAAGGAGGAGAATCATTGCCCCCCTTCTTGATTCACCTTAAGTGTGAAGGAGATCGATCAATTCATCAAGTGCCTTATGGGAATTAAAGTCAGTTCTGGTTACTATGGGAAGATAAGCAGATTTCTAGACACCAAGAAGAAAAGGTTCAGCAGGATGAAGTCTCATGACTGTCATGTGATGATGACGCAAATACTCCCAGTTTCCATTAGAGGGATAATGGAGAAGCACGTCCATGACATGCTTACTGGTCTCTACAACTTCTTCGACCTTATATCTCGAAAGTCCATAAGTGTGAAGCAGCTCCGAAGGCTACAAGAAGAGATTGTTGTCATACTATGTGAGCTTGAGATGTACTTCCCCTGTGCATTCTTTGACGTCATGGTGCATCTATGTGTCCACATCATGGATGACATCATCAACCTCGGGCCGTCATTCCTTCACAGCATGATGTCGTTCGAGAGGATGAATGGGGTCATCAAAGGATTCGTTCGTAACATGTCCCGTCCAGATGGGAGCATCGTCCAGGGGTATCTGACGCATGAGTGCGTCTCCTTTTGCGAGAATTATATAAGCGTCGGAGACCCTGTTGTTGGTTTACCCGTCAAGAATCACGATGGGAAGCTCGAAGGAGATGGTCACTACAACGGCTGGAGTGAATTGCACGTGGACTACTCGAATAGACGGAACGACTTTGACAGGGCTAACTTAGTAGTGCTACAACACCTAGATGTGGTAGATGATTATGTGGCACAACACAAAGAAACCATCACAAAGAAGTAAGGGGATGCTCAAGACGGACGACGAAGTTACTATAGAGCACAACGCCACTTTCTTGCGCCGGTTTAAACAGAAAGTTCTTGAAAATCCCCCAGAAGGGGGGAGTTCGGATGGATTGCTCTACACGCCTTAGCACATGGTCCCGCGCCCAAGCTCGCGAGCTATCAGTCCTATGATATCAATGGGTACACGTTCTACACGGAGGCCAGAGACATGGATAGTGATTACTAGAACTCTGGGGTGACATTTCAATGTGTGACTGACGCCAACGGCACAACTGAGAGATTCTACGGAAGGGTCGAAGAGATGTGGGAGCTTGACTATGCTGGAATGCACGATGCAACGATGTTCCATGTCAGATGGGCCAAGGATGTCGTAAGAGAAAACAAGTATTTCACCACCATGTCTATACCCAACGTGAAGAGCACTCCCGTGAACTTTAACGTCATCGCCAAAAATGAGCCATGGGTACATGCTAAGCACGTGACACAATGCTTCTTCATAACCGACCTGTCCAATCCCAGCCGTGTTGTCGTGAGGAGATCCAAAAGGAACATCGTCGAAATGGATGGAGTAGCCAACAAGGAAGACTACGACCAATACGGCAACCCGATGAGGGAAGATGACAATGAAGATGAAGCATACGTGAAAACAAGAATCAAGACTACATTACCTAAGAAAGATCGTAATCCATGGCTCCGGAATAGTCACATGGAGGGGCTCAATTACTCGGGAACGAACAAGAAAGGGAAGAAGATCAATGTGAAACGTCGTCGACGCAGCTGATCAGAAACCTACATATATATATATATATGTATATATTTTGTGTACGCACTTAAGTAACCGTTATCGGTCAACTGATATGTTACCACCACATGCATGGTTCCAGTGATATGCGCGTAGGGGGAGAGGGCCGGAGACGCCGTTGTCGGGAGAAAAGCAAAAAAACAAAAACAAAAGGGAGAAAGCAGAACAAAAGAAAAAGGAAAGTAAGCAAAAAAGAAAAGGAAATTGATAAAAGAAAAGGAAATTAAAAACTATAAAAGGAAAATAATAAAAAGAAAATAATAAAATTTGGAACAGTTAGCAGTAGCGCTTGATTGAGAACTAGTGCTATAGCTACTATAGCAATAACACTTTGTTCTAGAAAAGCACTACTACTATGTGCCATTAGCAGTTAGCTATAGCGTTGGGTTTAAAGTAGCGCTAGTGTTGTTTTGAGTTAAAATCAAATTTGGCTAACCGCCAAGTCCCAATTCTTCGCCGGTCACTCTCCCCACACCCTCTCCCCCCACTCCATCACTGTCGTCGTCGCCCTCGCTGTCGGTGTCAAAACCGGTGGATCTCGGGTAGGGGGTCCCGAACTGTGCGTCTAAGGCCGATGGTAACAGGAGGCGGGGGACACAACGTTTACCCATGTTCGGGCCCTCTCGATGGAGGTAATACCCTACGTCCTGCTTGTTTGATCTTGATGATATGAGTATTACAAGAGTTGATCTACCACGAGATCGTAGAGGCTAAACCCTAGAAGCTGGCCTGTGATTATGATTGTTGTTGTCCTACGGACTAAACCCTCCGGTTTATATAGACACTGGAGGGGGCTAGGGTTACACATAGTCGGTTACAAGGGAGGATATCTACATATCCGAATTGCCAAGCTTGCCTTCCACGCAAAGGAGAGTCCCACCCGGACACGGGACGGAGTCTTCAATCTTGTATCTTCATAGTCCAACAGTCCGACCAAAGGACATAGTTCGGCTGTCCGAGGACCCCCTAATCTAGGACTCCCTCAGTAGCCCCTGAACCAGGCTTCAATGACAATGAGTCTGGCATGCAGATTGTCTTCGGCATTGCAAGGCGGGTTCCGTCTCTGAATACTCCATAGAAGATTTTGAACACATGGGTCGTGTCCGGCTCTGCAAAACAAATTCCACATACAACCGTAGAGAGTATATTATTCCACAAATCTAATCTGCTGAAAACTTTTTATAATGTGACATCATGCTATGGCCTGGTCATTATTCGAACTGGTTTTCTCAACCACCTAATGCACATATTATGAGGTGGTTTTCTTGGCACGTCTTGTCGAAGCAGAGATCGTGTCCCCTTATCACGGGATTCTCATCAATACGGGTGTGGGTAACCCAACCATGCCTACTAGTATGACTCCTTGATTTTAGGCAAGTTCCGAACGGCCACGCGGAGGACGCTCAATATTCATCCTCTTTATAAAGGGGCCAAGGCCTGTCCTTTTCTTCTCGTGCTCAATCCTTCCCTTCCCCCACCCCGAGTTCCAACACCCAAGGCTCTAGCTAAGAAATTCGTTCCTTCAACCATGTCCGGATCCAACCTTCAAGGCCGGTGGATGGCTTCCTCTATCACAGAGGAGGACATCACGAAGCTAAGGGAAGCTAGGTATCTGACCGTGGAAATCTCGCACAGGCTGCCTGCTCAAGGGTAGGTCATCCCCACTCCCGAACCCAACGAGAGTGTTGTATTTGTTTCCCACTTCCTCCGAGGGCTAGGCTTTAGTCTTGATCCCTTTGTTAGAGGGCTTATGTTCTATTACGGGCCCGATTTCCATGATTTAGCCCCAGATTCCAGCCTTCACATCTCGTCATTTATCGTCGTGTCACTAGTAGAAAACAGGGCTTTGGTCCAGGCCGGGTCAGCCCATTAGTCCCGGTTCAGTCCAGAACTGGGACCAATGGGGGCGTTGGTCCCGGTTCGTGAGCCCAAGGGGCCGGCCGGGCCATGTGGGCCATTGGCCCCGGTTCATCTGGACCTTTTGGTCCCGGTTGGTAGGATGAACCGGGACCATTGGGCCTCGCTCCTGGCCCACCACCATTGGTCCCGGTTGGTGGCTTGAACCGGGACCAAAGGCTCACCTATAGTCCCGGTTCATGCCACCAACCGAGACCAATGAAGTGCCTATATATACCCCCTCGCGTGAGAGCAGAGCACACTGCTCTCTTTTTTTCTGGCCGAGGGGAAGCGGGCTTGGTGGTGCTCTTGCTCACCTCCTATGCACACAAGGTGTTCGATGGAACACCCGAGCCACACTACTTAAGCTTTCTCCTATCCAAGCTCGACCTCCAAGCTCCATTTTCCACAATATTTGTCTAGGTTTAGCGGTCCGTCACGCCCCGTCCCCGTCTTCACCGCCGTCGATCACCCGCGCCGAGCTCATCACCGGCACCATTGTGGTCAGCCTCTTGTTCTTATCTTCTATCTGAAAGGAAAAATATTCTTACTTGTATGTTTACATAGATACTTGTATTATTTTCTTACTTTTATAATTGCATCTTATATAGTGCGATGGTTTTGGTATCCGCCCCCGTTGGCCCTTGTCCTATCTATGATTCGGATGTGGTATATATATTATCTTTATAACTATTGGTTCATTTATTGTTTATGAAAATTATGCCGACCAATGTGACATAGATTTTATGGCTCAAGACCTTCAATGTGAAGCCGAATATGATCAATGGGCGACACACAGAATGCGGAGGTGCCATAATAAGCAAATGCGCCGATGCTCCATGGCCAAAGGGTTCCTTCCTGGAGGTGTCCAACTTATGGCAGCGAGAGTGGTTTTACATCACAGCTCCCCGAAGTACTAATTGGGTAGCTGCCCCCACCTTCCCTTTGCCCCCCCGCCACAACTGGCGTCATGGGTCAACAAGGGGCTGGACTGGGGGCTAGTTAATGATGTGCCGACATTGCAAAGTCGCATCCGCGATCTCCTCAAGAGGGATGTCAGTCTTGTCAAGGTAATGCAGGTTATGCTAGTTCGTCGGGTCCTGCCATGCCAACGTCGATCTCTCCGTATGTGGGAGTTCAACCCGGAAGGACCGCGAACTATTCAGCAATTCTTCGGCATGACGCTCGAAGGGATGTATGGATTGTTCTTCGGATCATGAATAAAGTGTCCGAACACCACCGAGGATGCGGGTCTAAACTGCACTCGTCCAGATACCCATGTATGTAATTCTGCAGCCGAACATGTTGTCTTTTTATTTATCACAACATAATTCTGGAAAAATCGATCTTGGCCAGGACTAGATAAGAAAGACGAAGATGATCAGGTGTACGGCCCCCCTTCCCGAAGGCTCACTGGATCCTGTACTAGCTAGGCTGCTTGAGCTCTCACCTTATCAAGTGCCATTAGGGGAAGATAAAGGGAGGAATAAAGAAGCCGAAAGCGGGCCTCACGCATTGTTCATCCAAACCGGGGGAATTAGTGTCTCTATGAAGGAGGATAATCAGGGAGAAGAATCTAGAATCCCCTCTCCCCAAGGAAGGAAAATGAATGCATCTGAAGACTTGGAAACGAAGGTTTCCAAACGAGGGAAGAAACCTTCGCCAAGGGGCCCTGCCCTGGAGGGCGTCCTTACCGCACAGTGCCCGCAAGGGGGCCAGCCCTCCACCGTGCTATAAGTGAATCAAGAGTACTTTTGGTAAATATATCCTGCTCTATCTCCGAGGACAATAACTGACACAAATGTCTTGCAGTCCGGATCGTAGCCCTTCTCGACGGAGTTCGTCTTCGGGGGATCTTCTTCCGGAGGTGATGGAGAGTGAAACGCCTCCCCCTGTCACGCAGTCTCCTAGGGTGGACGACCCCGAGGTGTCATCACGGAGGATTTCTCCTGATCTGCCAAGGCCAGAAGGTAACCCTTCGGCCAACCGAAGTCAGGAGTATTCGGCTCCTAAGGAGAGCAACAGAAAGAGTCTGGGATTGTCCGGTGCGCAACCGGACACACTGATGGTTCTTTTGGAGCAAGCGGCTATCTCAGAGGCGCATCATACTTTAATGGGTGCGGTGGTTGAGAGGATTTCATCCGCCAAAAGTGGGTTGCATGAAGCTTTTATGAGTCTGCTAAGAGGCTTTGAGGTACGCAAAGTAATATATAAAATTTTTGATGGTACCCCGCATGCTTGGTGTGCTCTATACAGATAGCAGCCCCTGAGACTCTGGCTGCTGTCTAGAGGCGGCAAACAGAGGATCGTAGTCCCAGGTAATAATCGCGCTGCTTTCATGTGAAGGCGGCTCACGGTCCGGTGGCTGGCCGGACTGCTGAGTTTGTCGAACTGAGGCGGCAGCTTGATACGGCAGATGCTGACATCGTGCTTGTGAACAAGCGGCTTGACGAGGCACAGGGTATGTATTCTCCGGTGGTCAATAGATATTAAGAGGAGCATGATGCTAGTATCTATAACATGATGTGACTGCAGGTGGAGCTGCCGCCGTGGAGACCCTTTGAGCTGAGCTTGACCGAGCCAAGGAACAAGCCAGGAGAAGTGATGTGGCCGCCCTAAAGGCGGCCGAAGAGTTAAGAGCTGAATGGGCTCCTCATCGCCAGAGCGAAATCAAATAGCCAAGATGGCCGTTGAGCTAAAGGATGCCGCCGACCGGTATGAGCTTCTTGAAAAGGAAAGCCAAGGGAAAGCGGCGGACCTGGACAAATCCATGGTAGCAGCCAAGGAGACCCGCTCTAAAATCAGAGCGGCGAAGGAGGAGCTTCGTCAAGCTGGAGATATCATGGCTGGGAAGCCCTTTTTCTTGTAGACGATGTTCGGAGATCCGAAGTATGCCCCTCTGGATCAATTGTGGAGTGCTGCAGACGCGTATTCGGACTTGGCAATGAGTGCTGCTGATCCGACTTCATTTTTCAAAGATCAAAAAGATCACGAAGTAGAAAAGTTGTTCTGGTCACAGTTCAGTGCTCCAACGTGTCCGCTTATGCTAAATGAGCAAATGGCCAAGTGGGCTAAGCTCCATAGGTTGTCCGGGCTTGCCATGAGGTCTGTCGTGGATCAACTTTGGCCGGAAGGGTCAAGGTCGAATAGTTATTTTGGTTTAGTGCAACAATTCCTTGGTGCTGTGCCGCATATCGGCGCTGTAAAGAGGTCGACGTGCATAGAGGGTGCGCTGATTGCTCTTGCTCGTGTTAAGACATACTGGGCAGAGATGGATGCCACCGCTATTGCAACATGGGGTCCGGCCGTAGAGCAGGGCTTGGCCAAGCACTATTTTGTAGAAGTCCTAGAAGGCGCTCGTTTAATAGAGGCTCAGTGCTCGAAGAGTATCATGTTCGAGTGACATGTATCCCCATTGTAAGAACAATGCTATTTGGATTATAAAGGATGTGTTTATACTTTTGCCTGAAAGTATTATGATGCCATGTAACGCCCCGGATACAACTTTCCATATTTGTAACCCGGATGACATGTATCCCGACTTTTGCCTTTTCCAGAGATGTGACATGAGATTCCCTTCATGGTTGGGTTTTTGTCTTTCGTTTTGCATTTTGTTCATGTCATGCATTTCATATCATGTCATCATGTGCATCGCATTTGCATACGTGTTCGTCTCATGCATCCGAGCATTTTCCCCGTTGTCCGTTTTGCAATCCGGCACTCCTACGTCCTCCGGCGTTCCCCTTTTGTCTCTTTTCGTGAGCGGGTGTTAAACGTTCTCGGAATGGACCGAGATTTGCCAAGTGGCCTTGGTACACCACGGGTAGAACGCCTGTCACGTTTCGTGCCATTTCCAGGCCGTTTGATACTCCAACGGTTAACCGGGGAACCATAAAGGCCTCGTGAGTGTTGCAGCCCAACACCCCTCCAAAGTGGCCCAATAACCCTTCCAAACCTCTTCCATGTCCTCCGTCGTCGGATCACGATGGCGTGGTCGAAAACTACACCTCATTTGGACACTCCTACCTCCTACCTATAAATAGGCGATCCCCTCCGAATTTCGTGGTCTAACCCTAGATCCACTCCTCCACTGTGCATCTGGACCCGTCCTCGCCATGCCGGACATGTCCACCGCGCCCCTCCACGTCACTCCGACCAATGGCGTCACGCCACATCAGCTTCCCCGCCGCCTCAGCCACTCAGGCGTCGCCACCTCAGAGCGGGTCGTGCCCCACATCGGCGCACCTCCCGCCGAAGCCCGCCGGGCCCAGGTCGTGCCCTCCCCGGCCCGCGCCTCCTTCACCACACCCGCTGGGGCACCTGCGCCACTCCGCCGCCAACGACCGTGTGCGCCGCCGCCGGCCACCGCGCCCTGCCACCTCATTCATCGCGCCGCCTCGCTTCCCCACGGGAGTTCGTGCCCTGCCGACCCAACCGACGCCGTCCTGTCATCCCCATGGTCATGTTCCGCCGACGACGCGTCAAAGCTCTGCCGCGGCGCCGCCTTGCATCTCCTCCACCGGATCCGGCCGGTTCCTGCCCCTCTTCGTCTTCCTGGTCTGCCGCCGTCGCCATTGATCCGCCGCCGCCACGTTCCTGCTCGGGATCGAGCAGGAGCGCTCGTCCCGCTCGTCTCGCCACATGGGCCCCGCGGCCCGTCCCCGTCGGCCTGCCCCATGCTGGCCTGATCCGCCTCTCCCTCCTCTCTGGACCAAGTGGCCTAATGTGAGCGAGCCCACCTAAGTCCCCGCCAGTGCGCACTTTAGATATCCTGCGCCCATGTAATATTTGTCTAAGTCTGGAAAAATCCATCTCATGAGTGCATGTTCATCATAGCATATCTATGTGTATTTGTCTCCATTATACATGCACGATATATCAAAATGTTCATCATGATGTTCTGGTCATCTTGTTCCATTGTGGCATGCTTGTTTGAGTCCATCTTGATGCCCAAATCATTGATGCAAGAGTGCTATAAATTGTTAGGTGCTGATTTTTAGCAGAGTATGAGGATTTGTCATTTCTGCTACATTTGTTGTGTGCTCCATATGAAGATGAGCTCTACATGTTTTTGGTCTATGCCATGCCATCTTTACAGGGGTGTGTTCCATGTATTTTTGTGATCAATGTGGTGACTAGCACAAGTATGCAGAGTAGTTCTCGTGATATTGCTCATTTCAAGGACTTAGAATTTCACTGTCATTTCCCTGCTGTTATATGCCATGTATCCATGATGCTACAGAGTGATCCATGTCTGTTTTGAGTATCTTCAGTAAGGATGATTTGGACATATGGTTGTGCTCTATCCATCCATGCCCTTGTTTTCAATTATGGAGTGACATGGCATGACTTAATCTTGCTTCTTTATCATGTCTTCTTACTGGTAGTATGCTTAGTTTGTCATGCAAGGCTTTGTGATGAGTAAATCGAGCTCACAAAGATGCCTTCATAATTCTGTTTATGCCATGCTCTGTTTTCTGCTAAGTCTGAATCTGTTAACGAGACGTGCTATGTTTACATGGGTGCCATCATATCTTATGATCCTTTTTGGCTTATGCTCACTAAGGGACTTTTGTTCTATGCTTTGGGTATATTCATGCCATGCCTTGTTTTGCTATTATCTGTTCCTGTAGCATGTTGTCTGCTTGCTCTAAACATTGGTTCCTGATGTTAATTCCTGGCATGTTGATATTTTCACTAAGTCTGTGAGCTGATATCTTTTGCACTTTTGCCATGCTTGTTTGAACCTCCTCTTGTGTGATTTAGCCGTAGATCACTTCCATGTGTTTTGTTGCTATGTTGGAGTGTAGTAGCTTAGTTTCTTGTTGCATTGTATATGGCATCGTGTTGTTAATCGCAAAATTGTGCCATCCTTGTTTTGCTTGCCATTTGCAAACCGTGCATCCGATTCCGGTGATCTTTATATCAATTTCGACCGAAATCATCTCATCATTCCAGCGGCACACTTGGTTTTCCAAGTTGATGCCTTGTTAATCCTTTTCCTTCCGGAGCACGCATATGCATTACATATCACGTCCCACATGTCATGCCTTGTTTTGCATCATGTTGCTTGTGCATTGCACCGAGATTGATTGTTGGTCCTTTGCTTTTGTTCTTGCTTAGGGTAGAGCCGGGAGACGAGTATGTGATCAAGGAACCTGTTGAGTACGCTAACGAGGATCAAGCTTTCGTCAACTCTGAGAACTTTGCAGGCAAGATGCCATACCCTCCAAATCACTTCTATCTTTGCTTGCTAGTTGTTCGCTCTATTACTATTCCATGATACCTACCACCTGCCATATCATGCTTCCCATATTGCCATGTCAAGCCTCTAACCCTCTTATAGCGTTGCTAGTTGCAGGTGAAGTTGAACTTTGTTCCATGTTGGAACATGGAGATGTTGGGATATCACAATATCTCTTATTTTAATTAATGCATATATATACTTGGTAAAGAGTGGAAGGCTCGGCCTTATGCCTGGTGTTTTGTTCCACTCTTGCTGCCCTAGTTTCCGTCATGCCGGTGTTATGTTCCTTGATTTTGCGTTCCTTAAACGGTTGGGTGTTGTGGGAACCCCTTGACAGTTCGCTTTGAATAAAACTCCTCCAGCAAGGCCCAACCTTGGTTTTACCATTTGCCACCTAGCCTTTTTCCCTTGGGTTCTGCAGACTCAAGGGTGATCTTTATTTTATCCCCCAGGCCAGTGCTTGTCTAAGTGTTGGTTCGAACCTGTCAGCCGCCGGTGGCCACCAGGGGCAACTCTGGGCTGGCCTACCAGAATCTTGGACAATCCGGTGTTGCCCTGAGAACGAGATATGTGCATCTTCTATCGGGATGTCGGCGCATCAGGCGGTCTTGCTGGTCTTGTTTTACCATTGTCGAAATGTCTCGCAACCAGGATTCCTAGTCTGACCGGGTCTTCCTGGGAGAAGGAATATCCTCCATTGACCGTGAGAGCTTGTGATGGGCTAAGTTGGGACACCCCTGCAGGTTTTTGAACTTTCCAAAGACGTGCCCACGGTTATGGGCAGATGCGAATTTGTTAATGTCCAGTTGTAGAGAACTTGACACCTGACTTAATTAAAATGCATCAATCGCGTGTGTAGCCGTGATGGTCTCTTTCCGGCGGAGTCCGAGAAGTGAACACGGTTCTTGTGTTATATTTGAACATAAGTAGATTCAGGATCACTTCTTGATCACTTCTAGCTTCTCGACCGCTGCATTGCTTCTCTTCTCGCTCTTATTTGCGTATGTTAGCCACCATATATGCTTAGTGCTTGCTGCAACTCCACCACACTACCCTTTCCTACCATAAGCTTAAATAGTCTTGATCTCGCAGGTGTGAGATTGCTGAGTCCTCGTGACTCACATATACTTCCAAACATTTGTAGGTGCCGATGATACCATTGCAGATGATGCAACTGAGCTCAAGTGGGAGCTCGATGAAGATCGTGTTCGTTGTGTTGTTCCGTATCTAGTCGATCGGTAGAAGAGCCCAGTTGGGGCGATCGGGGATATAGCATTTGGAGTTTTCTTTCTTTATTTTCATTCCGTAGTCGGACCTTGATTGTATTCTGGTTGATGTAATGATATATTTATGTATTGTGTGAAGTGGCGATTGTAAGCCAACTCTTTATCCCTTTCTTATTCAGTACATGGGATGTGTAAACATTAGCCCTCTTGGGACATGCCTACTATGCGGTTATGCCTCTAAGTCGTGCTCCGACACGTGGGAGATATAGCCGCATCATGGGTGTTACAAGTTGGTATCAGAGCATTCCCCGACTCAGGAGCCCCCTGCTTGATTGAATCGCTGACGTTGTTGAGTCTAGAAAAATGTTTTGAGTCTTATAGGATTATATATACCGACAAGTGAACTGTGATGTGTGAAATCAATACTCCTAGCAACCTCGTTGCTTGGTAGTTGATGGACATTACTCTCACTCTTAGCGTGCTGGTTATTGAATCATCATTCTAAGATTGATCGTGCATCCTAATCCTTATTTCTAGTGCACTCTTCGAATAATGAGTTAGGATTTTGTCAAACCCTTGCTCTATTGATCATATCGTCTTTCCCTGAAAAGCAAGATTGTTCTCGATCTTAGTAACTTATCGGTGGTTCGTGATTTTCCGAATATCTTCTCGGAGAGATCACCAGGTTATCACCTGACCGCTATGTTGAGTTCGTGATCAAGTTGGTTTGTTGTAGCCAGCCTTTTCTCCAAGAATCTGTGTGGGATATCCCTGAGCTAGTTGGTTGAGATAGACAACAACTTGGAGAGTTGGAAGGTAGAAGCTTTGCTTAACTTAGTTCATCTCTAAGGGATATCTTCTCCGTGTGTGTGTTGAAGAAAGATGATATCTTCATCGATTGGTCCTCGTGATCAGTTGTTGGATCTATTGTCTTATCCAAACTTTGATTTGAGTGTGGGCTATCCTCAAATCAAATCAGAACCAACGATGTTCGTAATGTTGTCTTACTCGAGGTTGATTCCTCGGGCATACACCATTACATCCTTTGGACTGACCAATGCTATCACCTTGTTCACATAGTCGTGGAATTCCATCTTCATGGGAACCTGGATGAATTGTTGTTGAGCCCATCGACAACATTCTTATCTTGTCCATGATTCAGGTCGAACATCTAAGTAGTGTTGGAAACTATATAAGCATTGCCCTCATGTCCCGTTCATGAAGCATATGTTCGGATGACAGAAGTGACTTCCTCGAATACATGTGCATTTGATGCAAGTTGCCACCGTGAATTCAAGAAAGTCAATGTTGCTTCCTCTGGAAATCATCCCAAGTCAGTCATACACGTGCGGAGTATGCTATGGTTTGACACGCTCGCTACCTCCATTCCATGTGCATCTCCTAGTACACCAAGCCACTGACTGGTTTGTTCAAGGAGAAAGAGTTCCTTCATAAGAGCTAATCCGGACTTATGAAAGGACTTCGGTATCCTCATTGATGGTTCCCACCAGAACTCGGTAGTGTTTCGTGGTAAGACTACTATGTGTTCATGCTTGTCTGGGACATCATGTTCACATGTATGCAGCATAACCAGCTCGTGTTTTGGAGCTTGCTATCGTAGTTCATCTCTTGAGAATCTCGCAGCGTCATCTCATCGATTTGTGTTGCTACCTTTCCTTTTCCAGACATGCTGTTTGAAATATTCCGTTACCAACCAGATCTGAATCTCTGGCAGATATGATAGTTGGATCATTCCTAGCATTTGCATTTTGTTCCCAGCTTACACCACCATTGTGCCAATCCCCCATGGGCTGCCCTTCTCAGCAGTTGTTGTCCAAGATCATCTTCCAAAGTGGACTTACCATGGGTCCCATCCATTTTCGATGATAAGCAAAATCATCCATTGTGTTGTCTTCAACAAGGTAGTCCACATCATCCATTCTAGTCCGAGTATGTCATTCTTTTGAACTCCTTCAAATGATCAGTTGTGATTGCCTTAGGTTGGTATAAAGAGTCTCAATGATTATGAATCAAAAGTAATTCTTTTTGCCACTTAAGGGATATTTCTGCGAGTCACCTTCCTTAAGATGTCTCGTTATGGAATCATGGCAGATAACTTCTCGTTATCTTGAAACCATGCACCATGTTATTCAGCGTGGAATTGTGCTTCTCAACTTGAATCTTTGTTCTCTGTTTCACTCCATCCCTTTGGATGTATGTTTCGTGTCTTAGCTCGAGAGATGTTGAACATCTCATTCCGTGAGTTGATCGTCAGTTGCTCGATCTTCATGAAGATTGATTCTTCTAGAGTTTTCCCTTTCTTCTCGTTGTCATGCTTGATGGAGTTCTCAGAACAAGATGTCAAGACAAGGATGATGATCGAATCAACGTTCTTATGAAGTGCAACCTGGATCGTGAAGTTTGTGTTAGCTTTGTGCCTCCCTGTCTTCTTACCTCACGTCTTGAATCTCGGGGGCGAGATTCTTGTTTAGTGGGGGTGAGTTGTCACATCCCTAGTATTGGTAATGCCTAGTGCTAGCATCTGGTGTTGCATCATGTTTAAATTTTATCTATGTTTGAAATAGGGGTGATCAATCCCTAGCACTAAAAGAACTGAACTAGGTTCAACTTAAAAACATTTTCAATGAACCCAAAGTGCCTCAAGAAAAGTTCATGATTTTTGGTTAAGGTAGAAACCTCTGCCAAAAATGATGAATATATTTCTAGGACATTTTTGGATTTTTGAATTAATTCGTATTGTATTTGACTTGGGGTTATAAATCCCTATAAATACTTTTATAACTCCAATCATTCTGAACAATATTGTGGGGCTTTGGGCTAGTCCATATTGCATCCACAAATAATTTCAGAAGAAACAAAAATGATTTAGTATTATTACTAAATCAAAACAAAGCAAAATAAATAGAAAATAGAAAGAAAAATAGGAAAAGAGAAAGGAAACTTACCTGGCAGCCCACCAGAGAGGCCCAACCCACCAGCTCCCACTGCCTGTCATCCTCCACCTCCTGCCAGTGGGCAGGAGGGCGCGTGCTCGCCGTGCGCTGGCACACGCACGACCACCTCCTGCTTCTGCCGATGCAGGAGAGGCTCCTGAAGCTGCCACGCAGCACTCTGAACCCCCTCGACCGCTCCCCTCTCTCCCTGCCTCAACTCTCTCGCTCTCATTCCCGAAGCCGAG